>NW_027121362.1:0-4402 GCF_030686945.1 Centruroides vittatus
TAATTGTAAATGGAGGACACCAATGTATTCGTAAGCCTATACTACTGTATAACGCACTACCGTATTTTCCTAATTGTAGTTTTGTGGTTTTTTTCCAACTTCGCTTTAGTCGTCACATCGGATAACTGGACACATTTCCACTTCCCCTTGGGGTGTCGACTTATGCCAAGTCGACTGTATATTCATTTTTTGTTTCTCTTCTATAATTCTCTCCAGATCATTGAACCTCAGGCCCAATGACTTACTGGAAATTTGGTCAAAATTTGTGTATAAAAATAATAGATTTGGTTGAACCATAACTTGATTACCAAATCTATTATTTTTATACACAAATTTCTATTCAGCTACATGTACCCTCTTAAGGGACAGGATTAGTCACTAGAGTCCTTTTTAGGGTTTTGTTATACCATACGTAACTTATGTATCTCTGCGCTCGCTGAGCGATAGAAATGCCCTTTTCTAATTAAATGTACAGTACATTCACATTTAATTTACATTGACACATCAGTGCAGTTCTACTATAATCTAAAACAAGCTGGCGTACATGAAAACATGTTCATATACGCGAGGTATGCTCTTAAAAAGGAAAAAAAACAAACGAATTTCACACGTGAGAGCGTTCTCACTAGCGCAGGGTAAGTTGGTATGTATAATATTATGAATTTTATAAGACGGTAGTTCACATCCCAACATATTACTTATACGTTATATGTGAAGTATTAGGCTTATGTAAATATGCCAAATATAATTAAACGATTACAAAAAATCTCGTAAATGTTTTACGTGGAAGAATGTTCTTGATCCATTTTATTAGTAAATATTTTTAGTTACAATAGATCATTTTTCATAGTCAGCAAAGTATCGCGTGTAAAAATACAATATGAGGAAATGTTATTGATTTCACTCCAAGCTGAAATTCGGTTTTTCCAAAACAAATATTTAATGCCTGCAATAACCGGTTACGCATTATATTCTATTGGAGGCAATCTTTTGTTACCGTTATCTGCCGTGTCTCGCTCTAATCTGTTACGATCTGTTTACTTAAGGATTCGGAAACTTGACGTCAAACACGATCTTACAAGAAATACGATAGAAAATATTGTCAATGATGGAATTATTTATTTATTTACAAATAGGGGAAAAAAGTGATCACGTGACATAGGTGTCGCGCATATCGATACGGTTGTAAACAAGCTGTTCCGTTCGAAGGATAGCTTACTTTATAATAAGGAAGAACGAAAATATTTTTTAGGAAGGTTAACAACGGTACAATTAAAGGAAGAATTAAAAAAGTACAATGCCAAGTTAGCTGGTAGAAAAGCCGATTTAATAGAAAGGTAAGTTAAAATAATCTACATCTATATTTTTATCGTTAATTATTACATTTATAATTTCAAGTCATTATAACTATTACATGATAAGGTAACTTACCAGTAGATGAAAGTTTTAAGAATAAGATTTCACAAAATGCACATTTTTCGTCTATAAAAACATTTAAAGATCAGTAAAGTTCTCATTGATTCCTTTCACATTTGTCTAACCAATACATAAGGTCAAAACTTTAATTAAAATAAATTTTTTTTCCTTTGGAATATGGTCATGTACTGAGCCTGATATATTATAACCAATTTATATCAGTATCTGAAATGTTAACTGTACCAATAGGTTATCACTGTAATTTAGAACAACAATCAATACAAACAAAACTACTTTCTATGAAGTTCTAAGACAATATAAGAGATATATATCTTAATCTTTTACCAAGAGAAAACAATATTCGGAGTATTTAAAATAAATATAATCAAAATGTCTTTTTTATTGGTCACAAGTCATCTTGTTTCAATAATTTAATGCAATAAGACTAATTTCTTCACCAATAAACTTTTTGTACAAGTGAATTTTTGCCCATTTTCTTTTACTAAATCTGGCATACACTATATATATGCCATATTTAGGTGCTTGTCAATACTGTTCAGTTACCTTATACTGTTTATTTTTATATTATATGTAATATATTAAGGTAAGAATATAATATATAATAATAATTTTTGCCTTTCCTGTCAATGAGACAGAAAAAACTAAATAAAATATTGGTGATCATATCTTAACTAGTTATTAAACTTGTTTACAATAATTTTCAGGTTACTGGCATATGAGAGGAATCAGGAAACTCATAATTTTTCTATATCCTGTGATAGCTCTCCTGAACTCAAACTTCCTGATTCATCTGAATATAAGGATCTCTCTCCAAGTTTACAAATACCAGTTTTGACTATAGAGACAATTGATGCCTACATGGAGATGTCAGATCAAAGAATGCCACTGTCTGCTGTGCAGATGTATTTTAATGAATTCTTATTAATAATAAGAGGAACAAAAGAGAAACATTTTTTTATATTTTAAAGGTAATGTAAAATCTGAATTAATCAAGGGGAACAGATTTACACAGATTTAGTAATTACAGATGATGGGGTTATAGAAAATGTAATATGTGAATGTACAGCAGGTAAAGGGCCTAAAGCGTATTGCAAACATGTATGTGTAACACTATTGGCAATAGAAGAATATGGAAGAACAGGCACATATAAGTGTCACAAAACATGCACACAGGTTCTGCAAACATTCCATCAGCCTACCCGCCAACATAAAGGTTCCCCATTAAGGCTAGTGAGCTTCCATTTCATTTATTTAAGAAGAGAGGAATGAAAAGAAAATTATTGGAAGACATAAAATTTGACCCCAGACCATCTGGCAGTACAATCCCTGATTATACAAACTTTGTTATTAATTTGGCAATGAACATGCAAAGTGGTTGTGCAATACCGATATTGCAATTAAGGCAACCAGCAAACATGAGGGCTTTAGAATCAGATCATGATTATTGCAAAAGCACAATGTCCGAAATGTTTTTAAGTGCTTTACATGTAACTGAAGCAAGTAGGGAGTACATAAAACATTTGGAAAAAGAGACCTAGATTACAATGAAAAAGTGCAGTTTGGAAGAAGGAACATTTGTTGCATTTGACATCTTCAAACTTTGGAAAAGTTTGTAAATTAAAATCAACAGACAGAGTAAAATTGTGTGGCTCATTACTGTCAAGTAGGCCAATAAAAAGTAAGGCAATTTCTCACGGCTTAAGGTATGAAAAAGAAGCAATTGAAACATATTCTTTTGTAAATACTCCTGTGAAAGAATGTGGCATGTTTCTTCATTCAAAATACCCATTCTTAGCTGCAAGTCCAGATGGGCTAGTGGATGATGATAAAATATTAGAAGTTAAATGTCCTTACTCCAATTTTAAACTTCCTGTGAATGTGCTAAAGATACCATATTTGGAATGTACTGATGACAAAATTACTTTAAAACGGAATCATGATTATTTTCATCAAATCCAAGGACAATTAGCAGTGACAAATAGACAAGTTGCTCATCTGTTTATTTACACAAAAAGTGACTTCAAAGTTTGTATCATTCCAAGAGATAATAAATTCATTGCAGACATGATTGAAACACTAATTATGTTTTTCCATGAGCATATTAAGCCAGTTCTTTTTTTAAAAAAAATGTTTTATAAACATTAAGTTTATAAAATAATTGAGCTAATTGTTATTTTACAATTTGAGTTTATGTAAAATTTTTCTAGATGGTGTATAGTGTGAATTTTTTTAAATAATAAAAAGAGATTTTGTTTTAAAGATTAAAATTCTTTTATTAGCTTACAAACATTTATTCAACTATAGTACAAATTTTAAAACCACTATATTACTTTGAATTGAAGTTCCACAATGAAGACCTTACTGTGTATGATAGTATACATTCTTAATCTTAGAATTTATAAACAGACAAAAATTTAAAAATACTATAGATGGAAAACTTAAATTAGGCTAGGGTCTAGAATGGAAAAAAAATTATATACGGTATTAATAGAGAGCTAGACTAACAGTGAAACAAATTAAGAATCTCTGCCAACAATGCATGGTCTAAAATTGCATAACATAAAACATATAAATATAATTTCACTGCCAAGTTTCGTTACTGCCGGATGCATGTGTTGCCTCAAAATTTTATATGTACAGTACGTGAGTACGAGCCATTCCTATAATACGTTCAATATGTATTCTTTTACTAGATGTTTTTCTGTCTCGAGATGACAAACTGCTGCTCAGCTGTGCTTTTCCTCTCATAAAAGTGGGTATATTTACCACAACTTCTTTAGTAATTAGTTATTCCTGAATGTTAAAACCTCTATCAGCCATTACCCAGTCTTAAAATAATTATTGGATTTTCGTTTAAAGAATTAACAAATCGTACTTTAGAACCGACAACGTATCGCTTAGTCTGTTTACAACCTCGTCGATACTAGCGCCGCGTACGGAGTAGATTTCACTTTTTTCCCCTATT
>NW_027121363.1:0-1270 GCF_030686945.1 Centruroides vittatus
AACAGAAAGCGTAAAAATTTTTCTGAAATTTTGGCTGAAACAGAACTGAAAATAGAGTAGAGCGTGTCTCTACTTTTTACGGCGTAAAATTTTTACGCCAAAATTCCTCCAATAAAGAGAAGTCTTTTCTGTGACGTCAAAGTAGACACGTGCTTTTTATTCTAACAATGGCGGCAATGAGGGTTAACCCTACAATTGTGACGGTCTCGAAAAAACAAAAAATAAATGAAATAGAGGAGTTTATTGAACCCATTCGACCACATCAGTGTCATGTATAAAGCCACTATATTTAAACAACGTTTATGGATGGCTATAGGTGCAAAATTTCAAACAACAGGTAGGTCTAGTAGAATTGATTTATAGGCTTAGTATTTAGATTACACGCACGTTCTTTATTTGAATTCGGAATACAAGTGTATTAATTTAAATTTTCTATATTATAGGAGAGGAAGCGGAAAAAAATGGAAGGTACAAAGGAATAGATATATGACAAGAAAAAATTAATAAAATTAGCACTGTTGGTGGCAGTGGTGTTTCCTATTCGGTCAGAATTTTTACCGTATGTGTGTGTTCTGGCATAAAAGCGTAAAACAGAACTGAAGCTGAAAGCTGATTTCTGATTCAGTTTTCTGCACACAATTTTACGCATGTGTGTTTTCGTGGCCTAATTGTAAATGGAGGACACCAATGTATTCGTAAGCCTATACTACTGTATAACGCACTACCGTATTTTCCTAATTGTAGTTTTGTGGTTTTTTTCCAACTTTCGCTTTAGTCGTCACATCGGATAACTGGACACATTTCCACTTCCCCTTGGGGTGTCGACTTATGCCAAGTCGACTGTATATTCATTTTTTGTTTCTCTTCTATAATTCTCCTCCAGATCATTGGAACCTCAGGCCAATGACTTACTGGAAATTTGGTCAAAATTTGTGTATAAAAATAATAGATTTGGTTGAACCATAACTTGATTACCAAATCTATTATTTTTATACACAAATTTCTATTCAGCTACATGTACCCTCTTAAGGGACAGGATTAGTCACTAGAGTCCTTTTTAGGGTTTTGTTATACCATTACGCGTAACTTATGTATCTCTGCGCTCGCTGAGCGATAGAAATGCCCTTTTCTAATTAAATGTACAGTACATTCACATTTAATTACATGTACAACATCAGTGCGAGTTCTACTATGAATCTAAAACAAGCTGGCGTACATGAAAACATGTTCATATACGCGAGGTATGCTCTTAAAAAGGAAAAAAAACAAA
>NW_027121364.1:0-15987 GCF_030686945.1 Centruroides vittatus
CTCCCCGTGCCTTACAGACTTGTCAACGCCACTGTCCCGGGGCCACCTTCGATCGACCATCGGAGAACCACATCGACGCTCGGGACGTCCGAACGACTGATTGTCCTAAAGCAAACTATTTTGTACATAGTGTATGTTTATTTTATGTTAAAATAAACGATTTTGTCAGATACGTGTCGTCTTTGTCTCTACAGCCACCACCCATGTACGAATGGACCTTAGACCGTTACTGACGCGCAATTAACTGATTGCCCCTGGAAGTCGGCTTCTTACAGAAACACACCTTCCCTATCGTCAAATGTCACGGCACGCCACTGTTGTGTACTATGCTGGACCAGAATCAAGACATAGCAATCAAAACAAGACAAAAATTAAATAAGTGTGGGTCTGTATTCAGGAACTTTCTAACAATATGACATGTATTCAATATAGTAGCTTTCTGTAGTGTGTGTGGTATGACACCCAGGGCCGGATTTACCAATCCAGGGGCCCTGGGCACAAATTCGGTGGGGGTCCCCCCTTTAAGAGTAGGGGCAAATTTGATGATTTAGAAAATTTACACAAAAAACTGGTCTTTCAATTAGATTTCAACTAGGAAGTTGTAAATTTCATTTAAAAATACGGTTATTGTGAACATACATATATTTTATTGTGTAAAACTAATTATTTTAATTTAATCGAAAAATACCTATGTGAAAATTTTTTCCGAAATTTCCGATTGTTTCATAGGTTTTCTCCCGGGTTTGGTTTTCTCTGCCTGTTGCCCTCATGATTAGGCCACACGCCTAGTGTGGCCTAATAGAAAAAAAATTGTTTAAACATAAATTTTTTTTAGTTTTGTGGGGGCCCTATTTTGTGGGGGCCCTGGGCAGCCAGGGACTTGACCTCAAACGGGGAATAGTCCTCCTTGATGTAGAGCCTAACTCCACGGCCCCTCGTATTATGTACACCTGTCGAAGAGAGACGAGCAAAAGAGGGGTCAATAGGTGGAGCAGTAGGATGATTGAGGGCACAGTTTATGTGCCTCTCTCATTCACCCATAAGGCTGGGTTATTTTCCCTTTATCTGGCTATGAGCTGGGAATCCACTGCTGTACGCCATCACGTCTTACTTGCTAACATTGGTGTGGTCGAGTAGTCTGTTTGAACATTGTCGGAGAGTCTATAAATCCGCCTAAAAGTGGTTACGGTTGTAAAACAGAAGTTATTCTTAAGATAAGATCTTCTCATCTATGTCACTTATGGGAGAGATTACCCTCTTACACACCCTAAAACGAGAGAGCAGGAAGCCAACAGAGCATTCATGGAGGAGGAGTAGATACAAAACGTCATATAGTTGTTCAATCCCTACAGATAGAATATGATTGAATGTTTACACAGGTGCAAACTTACTCTTAAAATTATTAATTTGCATGAAAGAAAGCAATTACACACTTAAGTTATGTTACAAAAATAATATCAAAGAAGATATGGGTAGTTGAGAAGTTTAGAATAATGTATATCACATTTACAAAAATATATTATAGCACTCTTAATAATTATATAGTCTCCTCTCAGGTTACTCATACTAAGTTGAATAGATTACTAACACTTTCATATATCGAATTTTTGAATTTTGCAAGCAAATAAATTATCACTATTAATTTATTATTGTATTGTTAATTACACAAACATAATATTAAGACAGTTGAAACTACATAAGACATACTCAGGCGTGTAAATATCCTAAAGAGCAAGTACAAGGGTTGCCAATTTTGTTGCTCAACTATGGAAGTTTGAGGGTTAAAGAGTAGAACATTAGTGAAAAATGATGTAAACTCTCTATTATAAAATATCTAAAAATTACTAGCAAAAATATTAATATTTTAATCGTATTCACTATTACGTTGAAACTGCTCGCGGTAAATCCAAAGAGAAGACAGCGGTGCCTTTGCAACTATGAAGTAGGAAAGAAGGAGAACTTGTGAAAGGAAACCTCTAAAAATAAATCAAGGAACAGAAATGTCCTGTTCTTGAGACACGAGTTTTTAACTTTTCTGTCTTTTGATATCCCGATTGGTCTTAATTTCCAGTCTACAATTTTCTGATTGGTCTCACACAGTATCTGTTTACAGGTGTATTTTGAGTCGAACTCAGGCCCATCACATTTTAATTCGATGCCAAATTCCCCTTATTTCCTCGGAAATTGGTCTTGGTTGACCTGTTATGTGACTTCACATTCAAAAGTTCATACTCCAAAGGAATCCACTAGAAGTGCTGTGTAAACTATATAAACAGAGACAAAAATATATAAAATTGAATGGATAATATTTAGGCAACATCATACAGCCAATTAAGCGGAAACTCTCTTGCTGAGTGTGTTAGGTTTTACAGTTCTTAATGTCAATAAATTTTTTGAGACATAAATTTTTGGGTATAGAGTCTGAAATTATACAAACTCAAGCTCCAAGCTGCGTCTCACAGAAGTTCTTTACTCATTTTCTAGCGACCTGATAGTGATAATAAAACACAAGAAAGAATGTCAGGAAGAAATGTAATTGGCAGATCACGGACAATAATTAATCAATGATAGGTATTTAGGACTATTATTCAATATTAATATTGACGCTTCTACTGTCCTAAAGAAAGAATAAGTTCTTGTTGAATAATTTTTGGATACTATATAGTAATAAAATTGATTATAAACTTACGATGTTTCGAAAAAAAAGTAGCCATAAATAATTTAGGATGAGTAAAAGAAAAAATAGCTATTAAATTTTTATATATTATAAAATATGATTAATTAGAGATTTATAATTTTTTAGGTTAATGTGAGCCTAGGTATACAAAATGGCGACCGTCGACAATAACATAAACGCACCTATATTTAATCTTTTTTAAAACTAAAACATTTTTAAAACGTAAATTTGCTACTTACTTTTTCCCCTGCTTTGGTTACTTTTACCTCTTGACCAGAAACGAAAATAAAAAAGTCATCATACTACCTATAAATTCAATCGATGCATGGACGAAGTGAATTACGAGATTCTATACATCAGTGGTTCGGAACAAAATTTGCCTGTATTGTACATAAATTTTACTCCTTCTAAAAACTGCAGTCTTACGATTCACATCTCTCAACTTTTCATCTACAATAGGCAGCGTCTCCATAGAGGTTGGCACCTGCGATCCACACGGCCACCTAGCCTCCATGTGTTCGTTCACGTTGTCTTTCGTGTCGGAAATCACTATTACATATACTTGGTTAAGACAAATTTAACACGCTTAACACACATTTGCACACATTTAACACATTTACACACTTTAAACGCAAATTTGAACCACATATAAACCTTTTACAAAATTTTTTACCTCACTTACACAATGTTAACACACCTTTAATACACTTTTATGACATGTAACACCCATTAAACACATTAATGACACGTTTATCATGTTAATTACCATTGACAAACTTTCTCCTCGATAATTTAGATTTCGAGTAAATTGTACAAAATTTTTGAAAAAAACAAACAAGAAAGACCACTTTTAAAAAAAATTAACAACGTACATAATCTGTCTACATCATAACCAAAATCGAAATTCACATTATTCCTCATGTTTCCGAAAAAAAAATTTTTTGATGGATATTTGCATACAAAGGCATCATTACTATCAGCGCCATCTACACTCCTTTTCTAAAAACACTTGCTATCGAAGTTACCGGAAGCGCCGCCATTTTGTATACCTAGGCTCACATTAACCATTTTTTATTTGTTTACGGGGGGCGCTGCTTGTTGCAAAGAGTGGTGGTGAACTTTTTTGTGAGCTTACTTGGAATTTTAAAATTATGGAAAATATCGAATTTTGGATAATGGTGTTTGAGTTGCTGTTAATAATAAGTGGCATTGAATTAAATCCTGGTCCGGTTGATCGTACTCCGCCGCATTCACAGATCCAATCACCGATATCTACTGTGAAGCGACGTCGTTCTCCGAGCGAACCTTCCTTGAAGTCGGCGAAACTGGAGGATTTTTTCTCTTCAAAGACAGATTCAAGTAAGTCCATTCCTAGGGAGATTATTTCATATTTGGACGACCGGTTTGATAAGCTTTTTTCGACTCTAAATGAAGTTGTTACGAAGATTGACTGGTTGGTTAATTTGCATAATGAACAAGACCAACGATTAACTCAGTTGGAGGTTAAATTAGAAGAAATTTTTAAAATTAAAGATGATATGCAGCGAAAAAACAGTTTGATTTTGCATTCTATAGACAAGGTGTCGAATGAAATGAGAAAGAAAAATATTTTGATAAAGGGTTTAACAGACGACAATTCCGATTTGAATAGGAAAGTGCAAAACCTGTTTTCTAAACTGATAGGCGAATCAAGGTCAATTTCAACAGTTAAGATAGTGAAATTTAACCGATCAGATACTGTATTGGTGAAATTGCAATCATTTACAGACAAGAAATTAATTTTCGGTAACGTTAGAAAGATAAAGGCACATGATGCATTGAAGAATATACAAATATTTGATGATTTATGTTGGCGTTCAAGACTGAGACGGAAGAAGCTTCTGCCTTTTCTACACGATTATAAGCTGCAAGGCAGGAGAGTTCGACTGTTGGCTGATGTTTTGCAGGTTGGCGATGAGAGATATACTTACGACCTAGATAAAGGAGAATTATTGAAACTTGATTTTTTAGTGGAAAATCGATTGGCAAATTCTCAAAATCTTCATTCTCCGATCCGAGCAAGTGTACAGTTGGATTGAAAGTTTCAACATGGAATTCTCAGGGTACCCTCCTGACTAATCTAAGTAATAGTGGTTTTGTTAAACATATTTCTGAAACTGATATTTTGGGATTAACCGAGACTTGGTCTACAGCCCCACTGTGTTCGAGATTTAAAAGCCTTAACTGTAGATTAAAAGTTTTTGAGGTAATGGCTACTAAAAGTTTAGGAAGAGGTAGACCTTCCGGCGGGTTGCTTCTAGGTATAAATGAAGATTTGGGGGAAGTAAATTTGCTGCTGTCATGGCAACATATAATGGTTGTTAGAGTGAAATTTAACCGGAAGAAAAATAAAGGGCTACGAGAAATGATGGTTATATTGGTATATCTTCATATTCCTATCTTTGAAACTTTAATTGCAAAATTGGAGGATTTGATTTCTGATTATACTCCAGATTATGATCTTCTGCTGATGGGTGATTTTAATGCACGAATTGGCTTGAGTATGGACACTATTTATCATGGGGATGCGATTTCAAACATCCGACTATCAAATGATAAAATTTGTAATAAAAGAGGAAACTTACTTATTGAACTAGTGAAAACTTATAATTTATACATAATAAATGGTCGATATCCTTCTGAATCACCAGCAGACTTTACTTACATTTCCAAACTGGGTGCTTCAGTAATTGATTTAGTGATCCTGAGCGAGAGTCTGGTAGAGAAATTGAATAAATTTTTTATCTCTGAAGATTATATGTCTGACCATCATTTGGTCATTTCTGAAATCTTGATAGACACTGACGAGGATAGAAAATCTAACTTGATTGACAAGAAAAAAGGATTAATCTGGAAAGAAGACAAAGCCAGTTTATATTCTGAAACAGTTTCGGCCAGATATGTAGGTATTGTCTTAGGTGGTGGAATAGAGGATAGTTATTCTGCTATTCTGGATTTGATCAAGTCATCAGCTGAACAATGTAGAATGATAACATACCTGGGAATGACAAAATTACCGTCTTCAGTTTGGTTTGACAGAGACTGTAGAACAGCGAAGAAAATGAAGAACAAGACGCTGAGGAGGTTTCGAATGTCCTCGTAGTAATGAAGATCTAATAAAATACTGTGATTCTAGAGCAATCTTTCGTTCTTTATGTAAGACTAAAAAGAAGAACTTTTGGTCAAATATTAGTAGACAATTGCAGTCTGCGCGATCTTCTGTACAGTTTTGGTCTATTGTTAATAGATTTAACAGGAGAAAGCAATCCGATAATCAAATTCCTCTTCACGACTGGGAACGTTTTTTAGAATATAACTTTTGCCACCCAAGTTCTGATTCAATTCTTGATTTTGACCATGATAATTTCTCTCCTATTTTAGATGATCCAATTTCACTCTCTGAGTTAAAAATTTCAATTCGTAAACTAAAAAGAAAATCAGCCCCTGGTATGGATGGTATAAAAAATGAATTTATTATGCACCTACCTGATGAAATATGTTTAGAATTACTTAAACTTTTTAACAAGATTAAGGAAACATCAAAATTTCCCGAGCATTGGAAAAATGTGTTGTTGCAGATGATTTACAAGAAAGGAGACAAACTAAATCCTCAAAACTATCGTCCAATAGCGTTGTTAAATACCTTTAGAAAGTTGTTTACCGGAATTTTGGCAGATCGGTTGAATCAATGGATAATAGAATTTAATGTTATTTCCCAGTTTCAAGGAGCATTCGTTAGAGGAAGAGGGACTATGTACAACGTCTTTATACTTAATGGTTTAATACAGTATGTTTTGTCAAGAAAAAGACGTAAAATCTATTCGATATTTGTGGATTTGGAAAAGGCTTTCGATAGAATCAATTTAAATATTTTATGGAAAAAGTTACATTTGTTAGGAGTTTCAACTCCGTTCATTAAGCTACTAAAAAATTTATTTTGTAACACAAGACATCATGTGAGAGGCAATCTGGCAAATACTAAAGGTGTCATTTCCGGTAGTGGGTTGCCTCAGGGGGAACCTTTAAGCCCCCTGTTGTTTATATTATTTATTAACGATTTACCACAACTGTTTTCTACCTTTGAAACTTCGGAATTTGCTCTTGGGGAATCTGTTGATCTGCATTGCTTAATGTACGACTGATGATGTAGTTCTGCTAGCAGATTCAAAAACGGGTTTGCAACGAAAACTTTCTCTGCTAGTTAATTATGCTAAAAGAAATGATCTTACAGTTAACTTACAAAAAACGAAGGAAATGGTTTTTCGCAACGGAGGCAGACTACTAAAATCTGATAAGATATTTGTGAATAATACTGAAATTAGTTTTGTGCCATATTTTAAGTATCTAGGAATACATTTTTCTTCGTCAGGTGCGTATAATCATCATTTCGATTTAATAGCCAAAGACATACAGAATAAGACAGGCTATATGCTTACTCTACAAAAACGAATGAAGCTAAGTTCTATAAATAGTATCTTTAAACTTTTTGACGCCTTTATTGGTTCTAAGATGACTTATTTATTCCCGGTCTGGGGACTGGAGTTTCTGTCTAAACTAGAAAAAGTACAGATGAAATATTTTAAGAGACTTTTTAAAATAGAGCGTTCAGCTTCAAGCTCTGCAGTTCGTCTTGAATTGGGAAGACCTCCATTGGAATTGAAATTTGTCAAGACTATTCTTCTGTTTTGGTCCAAAGTTATGGAGTTACCCTCATATGACTTGCGCCAAATTACTTATAATGTTTTGCTAACAACAGTTAAACCTGATAAGAAAAGTTGGCCTGCTTCAGTTAAGAATATTTTTGATAGCTTGGGCTACTCCTTTTTGTTTTCAACACGATCAGCTTCATTGTTGAGAACTCACTTAAATGATATAATTCAAACTAAGTCAGACCAACTGTGGAATCAGGATATATCGTCTACTTCAGCTAAACAAGTTAACTTGTTCGAAATGCGCCAGGGTTGGTGTACAAAAAACTACTTAAACTGTGAAACTAATTTTTCCACGAAAAGCCTTATTATGCAACTTAGACTGAATAGATTTCGGATTATGTTAAAGGGTTATCAGATAAATATATCAAGAGAGAAGTCTTGTAGTTATTGCGGTAGTAAAGAGGAAGAGAACCTTTTAATACATTTGTTTGGATCTTGTCAAGTGATATATCAACTAAAGTGTTTTGTACTATAAGATTTCAAGTATAATCATTTCAAAAATGACGACATGTCGAAATTTACTTTATTTAAGATTTTCTCCTTCTCTAAATCTTTACAATTTTTGTGATAATTTACTTTTTTATGTATATTTAATAACATTATGTAACTAATTTATTCCTCCATGGTGGAAGAATTAATTTAAATCAATAAATCAATCAATCAATCAATTAAATATTTGTTGTACATATATAATATATTAATCAAAATATAAATTTTTAAATACTAACTACACAGTAAACAGAGCAATGGTGACTAAAGACCTCAAACATTATCAAATAAAGTAATTATGTATGTCAAGGAAAATACTATTTGGACTAATTTCGATCATTTGGTGAACAAGGATATATTGATTCAATAAAATAAGATTTTAATTAACTTATAAGATTTTTATTTATAGTTTCGAAATAAAGGAAAACATATACAATATTTAGTCACCCATAAATACATCATGTTCAAAATAGCGTATCTATTAAAAAATATTGTATCTTGTCGTGCTCAGGCATTTCCACCGAAAAAAAACCGTCAACAAATAATTTGCTGAAATAATATATAATATTACAGTTATTTATTCGCATTAATCGAGTTTCAATATAAAATCTGTTTCGTATTGCACCGAGCAACATCAGCAGCTGTTTGGAATCTAAATTCTGACGTAATTCAAATATATTGGTCATAAAAGTTCGGCACGAAATAATCTAATAACATTACAGTTTCCAGAACAAATAATATATTTTGTCAATTTGCAGAGCGGCCAATAACGCGGGTTAAGAGTTTTAAAAAAGCAACTATATGCTTTCTCGGAAAGATGTTGCAAGAATTTTTTTTTTAAATGCTCTCGCTGTATTATACATTTATATATATTTTTTATAATTAAATAATGTAAAAGTATTTCAAAGTTATTTTAAAGCTAAATTAATATTTTTTAAAAAAATCTAGCAACGAGTTGCGTAACTTTCCCAGCTGTTATGAAATGTTATAAAAAATAACTTTTATATTATTAATTATACAGATGATGCCACACGCAATTTCAAAGAGATTTTATTACAAAATTTTTTTATATTTTTAATTATTAAAAAATGGCAAAAAGCTTAGTGTTGAGGGTAGAGATGAATTTTATTTAAAAAAAAAATTTAATGCTAATAACATCTTCATTAAGTCCGACCCCCCTCAAGATATGACCTCTAACTCCTCACCCATTCAACCTTTAACCACCAAAATTTAATAGCATCAATGCCCCAAATACACAAGCTACCATACCAAATAATAACCTTTTTTTTGTATTTATTATAGTGTGATAATCTAAAATTTTTATTTTGAACGTAGAATTAAAGCTAATGATGATACAAACATCGAATTTTTTCCAAAACTATTAATTTTGAGGATTAAAACTTTTGGATGTTCTATAATTAAATTTTCTTATCCTTTCTTGTTTATTTAATTGCAATAAAAATGTTAAGATTGTAATATATCTTTATTGTTTGTTTATTTTTTTTTACTATATTTATTTATTTTTTTTTTTTGCGTTTTATCAACCGTTTTCTTAAAATATTTATTTTTATTTTTAAAATAAATGTTTTCAAGAAGAAATTAGTATTAAAATACTGTGAATTACTGTTTCTATTAAATATGGAAAAATTATATTCTACGTTTTACTGAATATACGAAAACAGAAATACCTTCATGCCACAAAATATAATTTTCATTTTTACAGTTAAATTTTTGGTACTAAATAAGCTTACTGTTGTTTGTTATGAACTAGAAACATATGACATTTGAATTAGTTATTCTTTAGTGGCAATCATTCTTTTTACTTGATGCACTTGTCAAGTTTTGTTTTCTCTTACCTTTTTATTGAATATTTTTCTTCTCTTTTATGATGTACAGTACATTCGCTCCTTACTGTAAGATTAATATTAGCATATAGATGTTTGTTTGGAAGTATATATCATTGATTATGAAAGAAAACATTCTGTAGTTTTATAGTTTAGCATTCTAAATTATTTTTTCTACCTAAATATAGCCTTGGTTAATAATTTGTATGTAAAAGGTGACCAGTATGCTTGAGAATTTTCTCAGTTATAATTATACTGTGCATTTAGCAAAATTATGATTATTAACTATATCATATGAGTAGGAATTAATATAAAATAAATAATATATTGTTTCAAATAAAAAAGTCAAAATACGGTAGCGTTGTACATTTATTAAAAAATAAATTTAATATTTATTAAATAACATAATACGTAAAAACATTAAGAGAAAAAATAATTATAATTATGGTCATTTAAAAAATGCAGCATGTCGACTGTTATCATTATTTGGGTCAACGTATGAAGTTGAATCTTTATATTCTAATATAAAATTTATTAAATTGAAATTTCATTCGCAGCTTACCAATTCCCATTTAAATGAATTGCTCAGAAGTGCCGTTACAAATTACACACGAAATTATCCAAACTCAGTTTCCAATTTACAAATTCATCCTTCAACTAGTAAATACTAAATATTAAATGATTTTGTTTTGTATTTTTTTTTTTTTTTTTGCGTTAATCAGTCGATTTATTCTTATTATTTTTAATAGTGGTGCAATATTTTAAAGCTTTATGTATCAATGTGATTTTTTTTTTATTGTCATGCAAGTTAATTAATAAATGTAATTTTTTTCAAAATTGTGTTAGTACTGTTTATTTTACTATATAAAAACTGACAAAATTTGTCTTTAGCTGTGGAAAAATATGTATATATGTATATGCGGCTCTTCAACGAATTCTGTTTTCAATATATGGCTCAAGTTCTAAAAAGTCTGGCCACCCCTGTATATATCATTGATTATGAAAGAAAACATTCGTGTGGTTTTATAGTTTAGCATTTGTTTATTAAATCATCAATTTTAATTGGTTTTGAATAGTTAAACGTATCAAAAAGTTTTAAACATAATTCAGTTTAAACTATTCTGCTTTATTACTTCGTAGATTATAGATAAATAGAAAATAGTTTTTACGCTTCTCTATTATGCTGTTAACATGTTTAATTTCAACAAATAAATTAAATGCATAACTTATTCAGTTATTCTTTTATCAAGTAATTAAAAAGTTTTTCCAGTATTTGATTGGACGTTCGTTTGGATAAAAAGTATTGATTAAACAATTGATATATTTATTTAATGTAAATTATTTAAGTTTTTCTATCAAGCATAATTCTAACAAAACATATTATTGCATGAAATTGTGTATAGGACTGCTGTAATATTACTAATAAATTGAATAAAGTTTAAAAAACATGTTACTAGCCAAAAGTTAAAAATGCTTGGTGCCATCTTTTACGAGATGTTACTTAAAAACAATTTTTTTTTACTCCTACAAGTTTTTATTCGGTAAACTAAAAGTTTATAGGAATAAAAAAGAATTACAAAACTCGGAAATTTCTTTAGATATGACTCACACCCCGTTCATATCTCCAGAAACCATAGTCCAATTCTCCTGAAAATTTCTAAAAGTTTTTCATCCAACACACAAATCTCCCCAAAATTTCACATATTTTCGACAAAAAGGCACAGGAGTTATTATGCTTCAATATAGATTAAAAGAAAATCCCCCCCCACACATCCCATACATACAGAAAACACCGTACAACTTTTTTTGCATTTTGTGATGTTTCAATGTCCCGAGTGAAAAAATTTAAAAATCTTGGAGAGAGTCATTTTTTGACCGATCGCCATACTTTTGCTCTGTTATATAACAACCGGGAAAATAAAATTAAATTAAATATAAAACTTCAGATGTATAAATAGACTCCTTATTACTAGAATCTATTCAAAGCTTGCAAAATTGTCGACTTTGTCAGATTTATATATTAGAAGATTACAAATTCAAAATAATCAATGTTAAGTATACGTTGAAATTATTCATTAGCTGCATTCATATAAACTTTATTCAAATTACTTCGACGCTTTCGAAAATGTGTAATTAGAGTTACATTAATATCAGCTGTTGACATTGACACTAAAGACAATATAACAAGAAAATAATAAACTATAGCCTACAGAAATGCAATAAATTCCAATGAACACTTTTTCTCAACTCCACTATTAACCTAAATATGATATTAAAATCTGTTATATCCGTATACATTAATATTTATCATCATATCAATTCGCGTTTTTAAGATCTGTTTAAATCTAATAATGTGAGGAAATAAAGCATTCACTACTTTAATTTTCTAGAAAATCACGAACCCACTTGCAGTCTTTGAAAATACTTAAAATTCATTATCTTTGAAAATTTTGATAAAATGAATATCTCTACAACTCAAAGCCATTAGTGATAAACATTTATGAATACTCGTACCTTAAAAAGCTGTATACAAAATCAAAAATTTATTCAAATACATTAATTTATAATCAGCATAAGAATCTGAAAGAAATAATATTTTAAACAAATCTCGACAGTAATAAAAATTTTACAAAACATTCGCTTATTTAGATCACGATAGATTTTTAATGATAAATTTATAGATTAAGGTTAGACATTTTAAAATCAGTAGAATCAAATGAACTTTAGTCAAAACGAAAAATTCAGCAACGAATTGCATAACTTTTCTGGCAAAGTTAAAATTGTGTGTGGCTCCATCTGTTACGAGATATTTTACAATTTTTTATATATTATTAATTATTATAAACAGGCAAACATCTTAATTTTGTAGTAGTGATGAGTTTTATAAAAATTGTAAATGCTAATAACGAGTAAAATCTTCATTATGTCTGACCCACTGGAGATGTGGCATATGACCCCCTCTATCTCCCCCCATAGACTTTAACCACCAAAATTAAATACTGTCAGTGTCCCTTACATACAAGTAATTTCGTTTCTTTATCTTTATCCAATTTTGAGATATTAAACGAAATACACGCAACAGACATACACACAATCATGGAATACTTCCTTTTGATTTTTATGGGTACAGGAGTGTCTCAAAATGTCAAGATTTGCAAAAAAAAAAAAAATCCGGAGGGTGGAATTTTACAGGTTTTCCAATACTTTCCAGTGTTATATTGTGTATACATAACAAGCAGGAAAAGTAAAATGAAAGATTCAAGCGATTCAGCTATTGAAATTTGCAATATTTAAAACTTTTTTCAGGTTTGTTTTCTTAATATTTATACATCTGTACATTAATGATACACGCAATACTTCCTAGAAAAGTATAAATTTCTATTTTTAAAAATAATTCGTATAAATTAGTAAACTTTCCTAATGTTGTAATAAAAAATTTTATGGACAGATATTTAAATCTCAATAGCAACCAATTAATTAATTAATGTTTATAATTAACATTTAATTACCGTATCGATTGAAAGCAAAACGAATTAATCAGCTAAGTAAATGAAAATCTTCCAAATCAATAAACTAAAGTGCTTATATATATAGATCTAATTCTGTCTCTATTCATGTCTGACATTTATTTGAAGTATTACAAATTATATAGCCTAATATACATTACAGTGAAACCTGTCTGAAACGGAACCTGAATAAAACGGAAAAAAATCCATTACTGTAGGTTTTAATAAGGTTTAGAAACATAACCGTTGGACGAAAGCTTATAAATGAACTTTTATTATTAGTTTTTTTCCTTGTTAAGTTTAGTGCAAACTTGTGAAAAGTAGAAACGGCACCAAGGAGAAATACTGAATTGAAATTGATCCAGATTATAAGAATCAGTGTCATTCTAAACAACGATTTTACCCCAAGTTTTTAAAAAAATTTAATAGAGTACACGGAGAAACGCAATTGCAAGAAACAATAAAGAACAGTTTCATGCAAATTTTGTTAAATTCGAAAAGTTTTTCAATATCAATTTTTATTCATAATGAACAGAGATTTCAAGTGTAAAATCAAAGCTTAAAAAAATGAATTTTACCAAATTTTATTTATATTTTTTCAATACAAATCGATAAAACTACTCTAGCGACACAAAAATTTAACAAAGACGTAACGAAGAACCTGAATTTTAGATTTAAAAACGTCAGTAATGTATAACACGATTTTTTTCAAATACAGGCCTGTATCTCTAATTTAGATCAATAGCGAATAAACGATTATTTCTTCCAATCAATATAAGATCAAGAATAGACAAATTATAATCTTCAGATTAAAATCTCGTTCTGTACAACCATATATTTTTTACGCTTATCCTCCAGATTAACAAGTTTTTTTTTTAACCGTGGATCGATAAAAGCTAATTTGTAACAACTTATTTTTCCTTTTAAGTGTATACAGTAAAACCTGTCCAAAACGGAAAAGATTCTTCGGAACGGGGCGATTTTTTATGTTAAAAAAAAGTTTTTCCTGTTCCTGTCCCTTCTTCCTGAACCTGTTCAAACGGAAACCTGCTAAACTGAAAAAATATATGATACCGTGCGATTCCGGTTAACACAGATTTTACTATATTTTTATGTGTTTATTTATTCTATTGTCTAAAGGATAATCATTTTAAAAAATCAAATTGGAAGCTTAGGCTAATAGAAGACAGACGTTTGTTAATGTAACGATAACAACAATACGTTTAACCATAAGATAACCGTAGAAATACAGAAAAACCTGTGTAAACCGAAACCTCGCGGTACCGAATATTCTTTCCGGTTAGGCAGGTTTCCGTTTTATTCAGGAATAGGTTTCACTAATATTGAAGATTACTTCATGGTCTGAAATTTATATAAACATAGAACATGACTCTAATCTTCGGTATATTCGCAATACACAAATCCAGAAAATAATTTTTAAAGTATAAATATATCAGAAATTTTTTAAAATCTTTAAAATATTCGTTCTAATAATAATAATCACCTTTAAAAAAAACCTTTAAATCAAAGTTTATCTTTGAATACAATGAGAAGAATTTCGAGAGACTGTGAAAAGCAATGTGAAAATAAACTGTAAAAGATCTATTTTTACTTTCAAACCGATATAGAATCTGATTGTGAATAAAGCACCAGACTTAACTGTAACTAGAGCATGACATATATGGCATTGACCACAAAAACTATAAAAAAAAGAAAGTAATTTAAATACCTCCGAAGAGTAAAATCGAATAAAATAATTTTATGAAATTATTAACGTTAATTAGACTGAAACTAAGTAGACTGAGATCATGCATTATTCATTTATAATCCATTAATGATCATAAAAAAATTCAATTATTATATTAATTTAAATCATAGTTTTATTAACTCGATTAAATTTTTTCTTTATATAGGTTATATCAGGAGTGGCCAACAAGTCGATCGCAATCAACCGGTCGATCGCCAAGCCAATTTTGGTCGATATCGCTAGCGATGTCTTGACTTAATGTATTATATTTGTAACCGAACGCAACTGCGTGCATGCAGTTATGACTCGACTCACAAGCAGTGAGTGCGCTTCGTACCGAAACAGTATATAAAACATAGTATGTATTTCACACTTTCCCCTCCCCACTTAGACTATGCCTATGACAACAAGTCGATCGCGACACATTTTTAAGATAAAAAGTAGATCTTATGTGCACAAAAGTTGGCCACCCCTGGGTTATATAAAGCTTAAAGTTTATCTTATCAAGAATATTTAGGTAATATTTGATAAAGAAGTCTGACGAAAATTTGTCACGGTCAGACATTGCGTTTCTAGTTGTTTACGACATACTGGATATAGAAAATATTAATTTCTAGGGATAAAAAATAACAATAAATTACTAACAAGGTCAATAGAACAACTCCATTTACAACATTTTAAAACAATAAACAAAAACTTATAGCAAATAAATCATCTAAGAATAATTTCAGTAATTGGATCATTTGGGAATGACGACTTCAAAATCTCAAAAAACAATATTGTTCAAGTATCAAAACACGAGTCAACTAATTTTTTGTTGTTTTTAATTTTATTGTAAATACAGTAAAACCTGTGTAAACCAGAATCGCACGGTACTGAATACTTTTTACCTGTTTGGCAGGCTTCCGTTTTATCCGGGTTCTGTTTAAAACAGGTTTTACTATATATATATCATAATAATGCAAGTTATAAC